>NW_026652289.1:9850215-9885204 GCF_009828535.3 Hylobates moloch
AGGGGTTTCGCCATGTTGGCCAGGCTGGTCTCGAACTCCTGACCTCAGGTGATCTGCCCACCTGGGTCTCCCAAAGTGCTGGGATTACAGGCATGAGCCACCGCGCCCGGCCTGTTTTAATCTCTTTTAAATAAACAGTTCCTATTGAACTCGGTAAAGGACGCCACCCATGGGAACATCATAATTTGATACAAATTAGGAATAAAAGGTACAGTCCATGATGGGGCTGTTAATAGTGGTATGTTTGGATTTAGTAGAAAGCATTTTAGAAACAAATATACGAAATTTGAAGGAAACAAGAGATGGAATAAAAAATATGAAGACAGGAAGAAAAAACAGATAACTCAGGCTCCCATTTGCTGGCCTTGGAAGCAAAGCGCCGGTATAGGAGGCATATTTTTGATGACAGAAGTCTGCACACCCTGGTCATGGGCATGTGGAAGAAAAACAACTAGCGCTAGGTTCCTCACCGGGGAAGGAGACCACAGGCGCTCAGGAGGGTGGCCTCGGACACCGACCACTGACTCTTTCCCAGAGAACAGGTGCCCATGTCAGCCACAGAGGCTGAGCACTGGGGGAGTGTCCAGGAGGTACAGCAGCAGACCCTGAGCAGGGAACGGAGCGGGGGTGGGAGGGAACAAAGGAAAAGGACTGAGGTTGAAAAAGGTAAGCCAACCCCTGCAGGACTTCATGATGGACCAGTCAAGTGGATAAAGAATGGGTAAAATACAAACTGAAATTATCTTTGGGCTCACGCCTATAATTCTAGCACCTTGGGAGGCCGAGGCAGGCGGATCACGAGGTCAGGAGTTTGAGACCAGCCTGGCCAACATGGTGAAACTGTCTCTACTAAAAATACAAAAACTAGCTGAGTGTGGTGGCATGCGCCTGTAATCCCAGCTACTCAGGAGGCTGAGGAAGGAGAATTGCTTGAACTCAGGAGGCAGAGGTTGCAGTGAGCTGAGATCGCGCCACTGCACTCTAGCCTGGGCGACAGGGCAAGACTCTGTCTCAACAGAAAAAAAAAAAAGAAATTATCTTTGGGCATAGAAATATGATTGGTGATTTCAATTTTCTGTATTATCATGGACAAATGTAATTTCCTTTTTTTTTTTTTTTTTTTTCTTTTACATGAGGTGTCAACTCTGTTGTCTAGGCTAGAGTGCAGTGGCACAATCATAGCTCGCTGCAGCTTCAAATTCCTGGCTTCAAGTGATCCTTTCATCTCAACCTCCCAAGTAACTAGGACTACAGGCGCGTACCATCATGCCCAGCTAACAAGTGTGATTTCTACACATTAAAAAAGCAGTAAGATGGTACTACAAATAAAGAAAGGCCCACAGTGCTAGGATAAGTAACCATTTCTTAAGCCAAATGGGTAGTAGTATGTTCTCAGGTAGTTTAAAGTTTTTTTTTTTTTTTTGATAGGGACTTGTTTTGTCGCCCAGGCTGGAATGCAGTGGCGCAATCATGGCTCACTGCACCCTCCACCTCCCAGGCTCAAGTGATCCTCCCACCTTAGCCTCTTGAGTAGCTGGGACTATAGGTGCACACCACCATGCCCGGCTAATTTTTTGCCATATTGCCCAGGCTGGTCTCAAACTCCTAGGCTCAAGCGACCTGCCCGTCTTGGCCTCCCGAAGTGTTGAGATTATAGGTGTGAGCTACTGTGCCTTCTTTATTCTTTAAAAATGTTCATGTTATATATACTCTTATATGTATTTTAGATTTAAAAAGATTAAACACAAGTACTATATACTCATTACAGAAAAATTAGAAAACAGAAGTCAGGTGGGCTCTTCCCTACCTGCCCAATACACATTCTACTTGTACTGAGACACAGCTATATTATCTCATGCATTTCAAATGATGAAATCGGCCAGGCACGGTGGCTCGCACCTGTAATCCCAGCACTTTGGGAGGCCAAGGTGGGTGGGTCACCTGAGGTCAGGAGTTCAAGACCAGCCTGGCCAACATGGTGAAACCCTGTCTCTACTAAAAAATACAAAAATTAACGGTGTGGTGGCGGGCGCCTATAATTCCAGTTACATGGGAGGCTGAGGCAGGAGAATGACTTGAACCCAGGAGGTGGAGGGTGCAGTGAGCCAAGATCGCACCACTGCACTCCAGCCTGGGTGAAAAGAGAGAGACTCCATCTCAAATAGATAAATAAATAAAATAAGATAAAATGATTAACTCAACTCAATAGTTTCCCATGCTGGCTTCCAATGTCACCTTTGATTCCACATGATTCTGTGGTATTTCTTTGTCACTGTAAGTTGAACCACTCCTCTAACTTTTTAAACTTTACCTTCATCTTACTGTGACGCTGGGCTTTCTTTCTGCTCCACACTGCCGCAACAGCCGCTGTCAACTGAACCCCAAGATGGGCCGTTAAGGGGTTTAAGAAGTCTAAAATTTTTTGTCTTATGGTCTAGAAAATAGGAAAAAAAAAGTTACTGCAGAGTAATACTGGGGCTATGGCATCACATACATTGAACCACCACTGCTGTCCATACCGAGAGCAAGGACCCTGTCATGTTTGTGCCCAGTGCTGTGCTGAGGTGCTTCCCTGATGGGTGGATCCCAGCAAAGGGAGGAATCAAACCCTTTCTGGAAGGAGCTGGATGTGTGATGCTGGCGTGTCATGCCGGGGGGAAGGGGCAGTGAGAGGCCAAGGTGGAGAGACGGATGGCCAGCTCGATTGGCCAGGAGCATCTTGGGAGACGATGAATATCACCCTTGCTGCTGTGAGCACAGCGGGGGTCCTACAGGAAGCCTGGCAAGGTTTTGCAGCACTGCTTCCATCTGGAAATCCCACAGCCTCAGCTTGACTCCATCTGCTGCGGACACGCTTATATACATTAGGAAAGTTGTTGCTCAATTTCCAGAAATAAGCACCATTTAACTAATTTTATCAGGTAATCAATTTAAACCTGTAACATGGTCCTGCTGTCACTCAGCACCCTCTGTCTTGCTACTTATGAATTTCTCTGTGTTCCTGCCACGTTCCTCACTCTGTAAATCCTACTGCTCTCCCAGCCTGAAATGCCCACCCTAGTGAAATCCTCTCCACCTGGGGCCTCAGCTAAGCCGCGCTGCCTCAGGAACCCCAGATCAGGCCAGGCCTCCTGTTCACACACTCTCAGGAAACCCTGTGTTTCTCTGAAGCCCTGCTCGCATCATTATTACACTGCCAGTTAATGTCTGCCTCTGCCACAGGGGCAGGGACTTCATCTCTCTTGTCCACCGGTAAAGCAAGAGAGCCTGGTGCGTGGCAGCAGGCACAAAACATCTGTCGAAGAGACGGATTTACCCAGCACTTCCTGTGTCAACCGCCCATGTTTATTTCACATTAGATGCAACTGAGCCAGCATGGAGCTGTCCCCTCCTTTCCACCATGGTTTCTGCTCTAGAGGGACTAATGTGGGGTCCCGCTCCTCAGCCCTGGGTTCCTCAGGGAGGGCTAGGAGTTAAGTGCCTAATGAGCATCGGCCTTTATCGTAATTACTCTTTCCATCAACCCATGAGGATAAGATGCTAGCCACAGTCTGGTTTAACAGACGAGGAAATGGAGGCTCAGAGGGGCTGAGTACTACAGGAAGCTCCCCTAAAAAAGGTTTAGAAAATCTTTTTTTCTGAGTGAGAAAAAAGGTTTTCTGAATCTTTTTAAGAGCAGGTTCTTGTAGGAGCTTGAAATACGGAATTCCCTTGGCACCCTTGGAACCGACAGAATGTCTGGAGGCAATGTCTGGAGGCCAACAGTGCACTGTGGTACCTAAAAGCAGGATGGCAAGGATCATCCCTGAGGCCACAGCTGGCACCTGGGGGCTCTCAACTGATGTCAGATGTGGCAGATAATTCTGAGATGCCACACACAGTAACACAGATGGTGAGCGACCGAGTCCTGCGCCTACAGCCTTCTGAGGCAGACACTGAAAACCGAAGAAGACTAAACTATATATAAATATTCACGGTTGTGCGTTTTTGGTTTAAGAACTCAAAGGCATCCTGACATTCCACTCTGATGGGGCCATATTTGACAGGCACCACTAAAGGCAGAACAGAGATGAGTTGTCTAGCAGAAATGCTTTAGAGACTCAAGACTTGGGTCTCTAAAACATTTAGAGGTGAGGATCTAGGTATCCCCGCCTTGAACCACTACAGACTATTTTTTTTGAGACAGGGTCTCACTCTGTTGCCCAGGCTTGAGTGCACTGGCGTGATCTCAGCTCACTTCAACCTCCATCTCCCGGGCTCAAGCAATCCTCTTGCCTCGGCCTCCTGAGTAGCTGGGACTACAGGTGCCCACCACCATACCCAGCTAATTTTTGCATTTTTTGTAGAGACGGGGTTTCGCCACGTTGGCCAGGCTGGTCTTGAACTCCTGAGCTCAAGCAATCCACCCATCTTGGCCTCCCAAAGTGCTGGGATTACAAGCATGAGCCACCGCGCCTAGCTCTAGAGACTTTATTTTTATTTTTTTAATTTTTTTTTGAGATGGGGTTTTGCTCTGTCGCCCAGGCTGGGGTGCAGTGGTGCGATCTTGGCTCACTGCAACCTCCACCTCCCGGGTTCCAGAGATTTTGCTGCCTCGGCCTCCTGAGTAGCTGGGATTACAGACACGTGCTACCACACCTGGCTAATTTTTGTATTTTTAGTAGAGATGGGGTTTCACCATGTTGGCATGGCTGTTCTTGAACTCCTGACCTCAGGAGATCCATCCGCCTTGGCCTCCCAAAGTGCTGGGATTACAGGTGTGAGCCACCGTGCCCGGCCAAGACTTTACTTTTAACTACAAAATAAGGTGAATGCAAAATAAGAAGAAAACAGGCTGAAACCACTCAGACTCCTCCATTTCAGGTATAGGAAACTTACTGATAACAAGCGAACTAGAGATTTCTACTTCTGACTTGGGTTTCATTGAGCACATCTGTTTATCATGCACACTTTCCTATATATATTTATTGTGGGTGGAACAATACAAGACCAAGTAAATGACAGAACTACAGAGACCTCCTCTTACTTTGGTGGTTTTAAAGTAAACGGAAGAGGATCCCTTCGTGGCCCCTAGGAGGTCGACAGGTCTCTTTTGAGTCTCCTCCTTTCTGAGAACATTCCAGAGAAGGGCCATCGTGTTAACAGTTCGAGGCAGCTCTTCCAAAATGGCATTTCTGGCATTCCTCAAGTTGGCAGGATCACCTGAGGCCACGGTCTAAAAATTAAAATGAATACATGAGGCCGGCTGTGTCTATGGAATGGTTTTTCTTCCCACGAGGGCAGCAGTGCTGGCGGGATTAGGTCTGGGCTGTTGGACTCTCTTCTAAGCAACTCATACATGTGGTGGTCTGGGAGCAATAAGCTTCTCTGTGCATTTCAACCCATGGTTCTCTTTCACAGAGACAGCTGTGAGTCTGATGTTCCAAATTACAAACTTTTCAACCATTCAACCAACGTGTTAGATGTATTCTAAGACTTAATCCCAGACAGTGTAGAATAACCAACAGCTAAAATGTCTGCCTACTCAGATTTCATGAACACCATGACAGCAAGTAAAAAATACGTGGAAAAAGATGACTAGAAGCCTAAAATTAAACAAGTGGCTTTATATGTTATCTCATAGGCTACTGATGGAACAATGGGCAAAGGGCTGGCACAGGGAGTGCCAGCAGGAAGAAAACTATGTTTGCATGGCTGACATACATACTTATACACATGCATTTGCGTTAATTATATACATGCATTTGCATACGCATTTGCGTAGGCACTTGCATTGCTAACACACATGCATTTGCATACGTGTGTACATGACTTATGTAATGTTTGCATACACATTTGCATCACCTCCATACGCATATTAGTTACAGATATTACATACATACATTACTTATTTGAAACAGTCATAGCCCAAAGACAAAATAATACATGAAAATTGCCTTGAACTCAGGAAAAAAAATTTACCTTTTTGTTTTGATTGGCTTGTTCCAAAAGACAAAAATGACTAATGGTCGTTAGACCTTCTAGAAGGGTGAGTGGATAATCCGGAGAAATGTTTTCCCTCTTGGAGGTTGTGCTGTGGTGAAGAAAAGAGAAACTGGTTTGAGAATTTTTAAAGAATGAGGCCATAAGCTTTTCTAATCAATCCTATATATAAACACAGGAACTAGAGAGAGATCACCATCTCAAATAAACTGGAGCTCTCGTCATGGAATATCATTATAATAATGTTAACCACCCTTTGTGCGATTTTACATTCATATAGTCACTTTGGAAAAATGGTTTCAAAGTTTTAGAATTTCTGTGAAGATGATTCACATTTTTATTTCTGTTTTGCAAAAATAGTAGAGAGTAGCTGACATGCCCTGTAACACTGAGCTAGACTGGGTACCTGTGTGGATTTAAAATAAAGGATCAGGGCTGGGCGCAGTGGCTCACTCTAGCACCCCAGCACTTTGGGAGGCCGAGGCAGGGGGATTGCCTGAGCTCAGGAGTTCAAGACCAGCCTGGGCAAGACGGTGAAACCCCGTCTCTACTAAACTACAAAAAATTAACCAGGTGTGGTGGCAGGGGCCTGTAATCCCAGCTACTCGGGAGGCTGAGACAGGAGAATTGTTTGAACCTGGGAGGCAGAGGTTGCAGTGAGCTGAGGTCATGCCACTGCACTACAGCCTGGGTGACAAAGACTCCATCTCAAAAATAAAATAAATAAAATAAAATAAAGTAAAGGATCAGAACATTTAGTTGCTTGTTACCCCTCTTGACAATGCTAAACAGGCTTCTCATGGAATGAAATTATCCTCCAACCGACATCCATGGCAAAACAGTCATTCATTATAAAAACCATCACTAAAGCAATAAAGATGTCACAGGAGCGCAACGCACCTGACAGAGAGCTTCACAGATTCGCTTTCATACTGCTTGACCAAGTCATCCAAGTTTTTGCAAATCTGGACAACAAAGGGTGTCACCGTCCAGCCTAGGGACTTTCCGAAGTAGGGCAAGGAATGCGTGACCAAGCTCACCCAGGCCGGATGCATGCCATAGCCGTAGGCGGGCTGCAGACCCCTCACCACCGCAGAGACCAGCAGCCCCTGGGAGGTGAGGGGGTGCGGCTGCACGTACTGCAGGGCGCTGATGGCCTGCTGGAAGTTCAGGGCTCTCTGCCACTCCCGGGACAGGTCGGGCTGGTTTTCCGCCTCCTCGTGGGCCCGACCCAGGTGGTGTTCCAAGACAATCAGCACCTGCAGCAGCTTCAGCAGCTCAATCTGCAGCGGGTGCTCACTCCAGATCTGGTCCTGACCCAAGTTAATGAGACTCTCCTCAAAGAGGCTGTCCTCCGGCAGGGCCCTGCCGTGGTGGGCGGTGGCCAGCCCGTAGCGCTTCTGGCTCGTGTACATGGACGCCGACAGGGAGAGCAGGACAAACTCCTGAACTTTGCACCTCTGCAGCAAGCTGTGGATGAACTCCACGTTCTTCCCTTCTGAAGACTTGGCCACCGAGACCAGCTGCATCATTATCCTGATCAAAACCTCAACACTTTTGACCTGCACGTCCCGGTTGCCGAGAATGTCTCGGTGCGAGACCTTCAAATAGCAAGGGTAGTAGGAGCGCAGGAAGCTCAGGCAGAGGTAGGTGAGCAGTTCCAAGAGCAGGGAGTGGGGGCACACGTTGGGGGCCTGGGTCTGGAGCTTTCCATAGAAACTCTGGCCAATGAGGGCCTCCTGGTGGCGAGCGAGGAGGTTGGAGATGAGGTTGAGGTGTGCAGTGGAGCTGGTGTCCATGCTAGTCCTGGACACAGCCTCGATGAATTCCTTAGGGTTGGTTTTGAGCACAGCCTCCAGCACCGAGAAGGCGTAGAGGACCCGCCGAGAGTCGTAGGGCTGCAGGTAGAGCAGGATGTGCTTGAACAAGGCCTCGACGGCCTCCTGCCTTTCCCGCTGCTGCTTCAGCAGCCTGGACGTGGTGAGGGCCTGGAGCTCCAAGTCGGCCTCCTCGTCGCTGGAGAACGACTCAGAAGCCTGCGTCTTGTCCGAGTCCACCCGCACCAGGCTTAACTTGGCCCCAGCCTTGAAGCTTTCTGACTGGAAGGCCGCCAGCAGGGCCGAGCGCTTGGGGTACGCCCTGCCCCCCATGGGGATAGGCGCACAGCAGTTCTCTTCGTTGCTCAGCTCCTGCGGGTCGTGGGAAGGGGAGGAGAAGGAGGATGTGTTCTCGCTGTCCGTGTGGCCGGAGCTTGTATCTGCAGACTCGGTGTGCTCGCTGCTGTCCGGGGCGCCGTGGGCCGTCCTGTCTGGAAGCTCCACGTAGTAGGGCAGCTCTTCCTCGCTCAGCTCGCCTCGCGGCGGGTACTTCTCGGGCTCCTTCTCCACTTCAGCCCAAATGGCTTCACGGTCCACTGTGGTGAACTGGCTCAGAGGCAGGTGCTCCTCAGAGCCGCTCTCCTGAGGCTCGGGCACTGCACATGCCTCCCTGAAAGAGGTTTTCTTCCTGTTAAACCAACGGTGCAAGTCATCTGAAAGTTACAAGATGACAAACGACTTTAGAACAGAAGGGTCAGCTATGATACATTAGCTGTAGGGCGGTCTTTGTCTTAAAGCCAGACAGAAAGATCAATATTCCTAAAACTCTCACATGAAACACCACCACCAGAGTCCGGGTTACATTACAGACAAAAGTAGACAAAGGAAGGTGGATAGGTTTTACAGAACGTTCAAGGATAGGATCATTTAGTTATATTGTTACAGTAAACTTAAGTATCTTAACTTTATGGGGAGAGCAATTTTTAAAAATACGTATTACTTTTTCCTAGGAATTCTCTTTCAAGAAATGTCTCCTGGCCGGGCGCAGTGGCTCACACCTGTAATCCCAGCAATTGGGAGGCCAAGGCAGGTGGATCACCGGAGGTCAGGAGTTCGAGACCAGCCTGGCCAACACGGAGAAACCCTATCTACCAGCGTGGCCAAAATGGTGAAACCCTGTCTCTACTAAAAATACAAAAAGTTAGCTGGGCGTGGTGGCAGGCACTTGTAATCCCAGCTACTCGGGAGGCTGAGGCAGGAGAATCATTTGAACCCAGGAGGCAGAGGTTGCAGTGAGCTGAAATTGTGCCACTGAACTCCAGCCTGGGCAACAAGAGCGAAACTCTGTCTCAAAAAACAAAAAAACAGAAATGTATCCTGCAGAAATGTCAGTAGAAGACTTTCAAAGCCATAAGGATGTGGATATTCACCGAAATGTCACTTGTGTATAAAGACAAACCGGAGGCCGGGTGTGGTGGCATGGTGGCTCATGTCTGTAATCCCAGCACTTTGGGAGGCCTAGGCAGGCAGATCACCTGAGGTCAGGAGTTTGAGACCAGCCTGGCCAACATGGAGAAACCCCATCTACTAAAAATACAAAAATTAGCTGGACGTGGTGGTGCGTGCCTGTAGTCCCAGCGTGGGAGGCTGAGACAGGAGAATCACTTGAACCTGAAGGATGGAAGTTGCAGTGAGCTGAAATCATGCCACTACACTCCAGACTGGGCAACAGAGTGAGACTCTGTCTAAAAAAAAAAAGAAAGGAAAAATCAGGCCAGGTACAGTGAATTATGCCTGTAATCCCAATACCGTGGGAGACCAAGGTAGGAGGATTGCTTGATCCCAAGAGTTCCAAACCAGCCTGGGCAACATGGAAAAACCCCATCTCTATAAAAAATTTAAAAGCTATCTGGTATGGTGACACACACTTGTAGTCCCAGCTATTCAGGAGGCTGAGGCAGGAGGGTCTCTTGAGCCCAGGAGTTCGAGACTGCAGTGAGCTATGATGGTGTCACTGCACTCCAGCTTGGGCAACAGAGTGAGGCCCCTGTCTCTAAAAAGAAAGGAAAAAAAATCAAGCAGCAGAAGAGTATTATATAGAATGAGCCCAATTAGGAGAGAGTATGTATAACACACAGCCACTAGGAAAGTCTGGGAGACGACCTGCCAAACCATTAACAATCCCTAGTTCTATCAACTAGCATTACAAAGGACTTCCACTTAGGTTTTTATGTCCTCATTATTTCCATTTTAAAAATAAGCATGTTAGTACTTCTATAATCAGAAAACGTATGACACTTTTAAACATTCAAGTCTCTTTTAGAAGTCAAATAGGCCACTGATCACTGCCTATTTTTAAAAAAAGAAGAAGAAAAGGAAAAAAAAAGAAGTGAGTCAAAAGTCTTTGATATTGCCAAACATTTTAAATAAGCAGTGTTCAATAAATCTATGCCATGAGCCAGGCATGGTAGCTCATACCTGTAATTCCAGCACTTTGGGAGGCTGAGGTGGGCGGATCACTTGGGGCCAGAAGTTCGAGACCAGTCTGGCCAACATGGCGAAACCCCATCTCTACTAAAAATACAAAAATTAGCTGGGCATGGTGGCGCATGCCTGTAATGCCAGCTACTCAGGATGCTGAGGCAGGCGAATGGTTTGAACCCAGGAGGCAGAGGTTGCAATGAACCAAGATTGCGCCACTACACTCCAGCCTGGGCCACAGAGTGAGACTCCGTCTCAAAAAAAAAAAAAAATCTATGCCATGTACATTAAGCAAGATCAAGAAATGAAGAATGAGACATCAGAAATTGATGAGCTGCTTGAAGTGCATAGCAGTATTTTAAAAATAGATTTCTACAGGATTACAGAAATAGGGTGGGGTAAGCAGGATACTTATCATTTTTTTCAGAAAAAGAAAATGGCAGAGCAAAGATGTTCTCTCCTACTCGGAGGTGGCAGACCATTTCTGTGGTCAGCAGGAAACACAGATTCGAGGAAGCAGCAAGGTAGTGCTGGGGGACTTTTAAAGCTCAAGGAAGGCCAGGCACAGTGGCTCACGCCTGTAATCCCAGCACTTCGGGAGGCCGAGGTGGGCGGAACACTTGATGCTCAGGAGTTCAAGACCAGCCTAGCCAACATGGTGAAACACCCATCTCTATAAAAATACAAAAACTAAGGCTGGGAGTGGTGGCTCACGCCTGTAATCCCAGCGCTTTGGGATGTAGAGGCGGATGGGTCACCTGAGGTCAGGAGTTCGAGACCCAACCTGGCTAACATGGTGAAACCCCGTCTCCACTAAAAATACAAAAAATTAGCTGGCTGTGGTGGCCAGCACCTGTAATCCCAGCTACTCAGGAGGCTGAGGCAGAAGAATCGCTTGAACCTGGGAGGCAGAGATTGCAGTGACTTGGGATCACGCCACTGCACTCCAGCCTGGACAACAGAGTGAGACTCTTCTTCAATAATAATAATAATAATAATAATAATAATGCCCAAGGAGCTGTGGAGATAGAGCTTTCCTCTTAAAACAGAAAGAAAAAGAAATATAAAAAATGTAGCTGCCATCAATAGTAGCCAAACTTTTAAGAAGGTTCTTTGTTTATACTTCTTTCAGTTTTACTTTCTTACAATGTGGAACAATAAAATGTTTCCTATTTGATAGGGCAGCCAGCTTTTCCCCTAAAGGAAAACCAGAGGTTAGAGGTTTAGGCCAGGAGCCTTATAAAGACAGGAAGCCATTTCACACACCTCTGCTTACTGTAAGCTAATGGGCTGCTTTTCTCTGTAAGATAAGGTTGAGATAGCCGGGCAGTGGTGGCTCATGCCTGTAATCCCAGCAATTTAGGAGGCTGAGGCGGGAGGATCATTTGGGGTCAGGAGTTCAAGACCAGCCTGACCAACATGGTAAAAACCTGTCTCTACTAAATATACAAAAAAAAAAAAAAAAATTAGCCGGGCATGGTGGTGCATGCCCGTAATCTCAGCTACTGAGGAGGCTGAGGCAGGAGAATCACTTGAACCCGGGAGGTGGAGGTTGCAGTGAGCCGAGATTGCCCACTGCACTACAGCTTGGGTGGGGTGACAGAGCGAGACCCTGTCTCCAAAAAAAAAAAGATTAAGATAAATACAGGATAAGAAAAAACAAGAACTGGCTAAATACCGACATTTGTCCTTTTTTTCCTTCACTCTTGCCCCGGAAAGCGGGGTGTCTGGAGCTTATTCCTTTGGTTTCAACTTCTCAAACAGCGTTAGCTTATAACTGTCCTTGAAGTGAGCTTGCTAGGCAGAGGAAAACTTGTTCTTCTTTTCCTTCTTTTTTTTTTTGAAATGGAGTCTCATTCTGTTGCCCAGGCTGGAGTGCAGTGGCACGATCTTGGCTCACTGCAACCTCTGCCTCCTGGTTCATGCCATTCTCCTGCCTCAGCCTCCCGAGTAGCTGGGACTACAGGTGCCCGCCACCACGCCCGGCTTATTTTTTGTATTTTTAGTAGAGATGGGGTTTCAATGTGTTAGCCAGGATGGTCTCGATCTCTTGACCTCGCGATCCGCCCGCCTCGGCCTCCCGATCCACCTGGCTTGGCCTCCCGAAGTGCTGGATTACAGGGGTGAGCTACCGTCCAGCCCTTCTTTACTTTTTAACCCTTGTCTTGCCACATTCTGGGCCTTGGTTTTTACTTCTTAGACTAGGTCACTACAACCTTTTTACAGCCTTATCTGTTACTTTTCTTGGAGTGAATGAATGCAGTACTTATTATTATTTTTAAATTTCTGCCTCAAGCTAAACAAACTCACTCAAAGTTTGCAAACCATCCCTTAGAAAATTGTGAAGTCATTAAATACAGCTATTGTAGGAAGTAATGTTAGTTCATAAAATGCATTAGATATTAATCATTGAAGTTTAATTGACTCATCAGGCTTATTTAGTTTTTCTTTCCTTTCCTAATTTCTACCTACATTCTTTTACGTTTGTGTTAAAGATGCCTCTGGAAGTTCTCTGAACTGAAAGGTTTATTTCTTCTTCATTTCTGATAATTTGATTAACAAGATTTTGTAGTCTAAAAGAATCTTAGAGCACAGACAGAAAATAAACCACTTACCTTGTAGTTGAAGGTTCACAAATAAAAGTTATTTTATTTATTTATGTATGTATTTATGAATGACAGAGTCTCTCTCTGTCACCCAGGCTGGAGTATAGTGGCACCATCTCAGCTCACTGCAATCTCTACCTCCCGGGTTCAAGAGATTCTCCTGCCTCAGCCTCCTGAGTAGCTGGGATTACAGGCATGTACCACCACACCCGGCTAATTTTTGTATTTTTAGTAGAGACACGGTTTCACCATGTTGGCCAGGCTGGTCTTGAACTCCTGACCTCAGGTGATCCACCTGCCTCAGCCTCCCAAAATGCTAGGATTTCAGTTGTGAGCCACCATGCCTGGCCAATTTTCCTTTATTAATAGCAAAATAATCTGGTTTTTCAGTGAAAACAGCAAACCCACTCCGTAATAGTTCTAAATGCTAGATCACTGGGTCCTTAAATTGTCGAAGTCCTCACAATTTACAAAGTACCATTTGCATCTAACAAAACCACCTAGTGGGCCTCAGTCCCTCAACTATCACTGCTGAGGTCCAGTCCCCCCACCCATTCCTCCCTCACCCTCGGGTCCTGTGCAGGCTGCTCACCAGCCGAGTTCTCCTGCTTGAGGCAGTGGATGGAGGTTCTCTGGGTTTTTGGCTGCAGCAGGAGCAGGAGCAAGGGTTCAAGGATGCGAGCCACGTCCCCGAGGGACAGCGCACGCACCAGCCAGCCCTGGGCTGCTGCGCCGATGGCGCCATCCGTGCAGGCCAGGCTGTCCAGCACAACAAACAGGGACCTGCAGTAGGAAACACACCAGTGAGTTCACTCGCAGCCACCCCTGTGCGCCCGGCACCATAGCAGACACTGGGCAGAGGGCGCCACCCAACACAGGTACCCCAGGAGCTCCACCCAAGCTGGACTTCCAGACCCAAGTGGATGAGGACAAGGGGGACTCAACTTTGGTTTCACACTGGAATCACCAGTGGGAGCATTTAAAATCCCAATGCTCAGGCCTCACCCCAAATGGGTTACATATCTGAGTCTGGGCCTGCGCCTCAGGCATCAGAATCAGCTGGCGTCTCTAAGGCCGAGTGCCTGGCCTCACACCTAGAGTTTCAGAGGCACTCGGGAAAAACAAGGTGGAGTAAAATGGGCTGCAATCAAGTTCACCTCTTAAGCATGAGTCAGTGATGGGACAAGCACACACACCAAGTGTGGTCACTGCTCCAGGGGAGGTCTAGGCCATCTGACCTCCCTGCAAAGTCCCCTCGTAGAGGCATGCTGTAAAAGTTGCACAGGTGATTCCGGGGCATGCCAGGATTCCTCACATCCCGACCAAATTAAGAAAATTCCTAACGTGTTCACATGTGTCTGGCCTAAATTCACTTAGGGGTTTATGGGAACCACTGGCTGTGCTCGGACGGGTCATGTGCACGGGTCGGCTTTTCTTTTTTTGGGATGGAGTTTCGCTCTTGTCACCCAGGCTGGAGTGGAGTGGCACAGTCTCGGCTCACAGCAACCTCTGCCTCCCGGGTTCAAGTGATTCTCCTGCCTCACTCTCCCAAGTAGCTGGGATTACAGGTGCCCACCACCACGCCCAGCTAATTTTTGTATTTTTAGTAGAGATGGGGTTTCACCATGTTGGCCAGGCTGGTCTCTAACTCCCAGGCCTCAAGTGATCTGCCCACCTCGGCTTCCCAAAGTGCTGGGATTACAGGTGTGAGCCACCACACCCGGTCACATGGGGTCATGTTTTCAACTGCACGCTCCTCTCCCTCCCCAGCCCCACACGCTGGGCAGGAACCTCTGTGGAGTTTCCTCGTGAGTTAACGGTAGATCATAACGGAGGCCGCCTCACCTATCAAAGGAGCGATTGTGAGATGTTACTCGACTGCCTTGGATCTCTCTTGTCAGGTGCCAGATCACGGAAAATCTAAACAGAGCTTCCAGCCTTGTTCCCTTGATGAGGAAATATATGGGAGTGAGGAACTTGGTTTTGTAACTGACCACTGTCTTCAGTCACCATAAACCCCATTTAAACAATAGATCAAAGACTTCAGCAGAACTGACAGCAACCACAGCAAAGATGCTGCATTCTCCTTTGACTGATTCGGTCAGAAGGAAAAGGAGAACCTGCATCCTCTCTCTCTGATTGTTCACTTTAACACAGCGGCACATTCAGAACTCAGTATTAGAGTCCAGGGTCACCCCTGTGGTCTGCAGCCAAAGGAAAACACAAAGGAGAATGGCTTCCTTGCAAGCGTCAGGCCCAAGTGTCTTAAAGAACGAGGACACACAACAGACTGCAAAGGAGACCCAGGACAATAAATTCTCAACAAAATACACATTTTTAAAAAAATTGGTTAATTATTCTTTTTATTTTTATTTTTTGAGACGGAGTCTCGCTCTGTCACCCAAACCAGAGTGCAGTGGCACGGATCTTGGCTCACCGCAACCTCTGCCTCCCAGATTCAAGTGATTCTCCTGCCTCAGCCTCCCGAGTAGCTGGGATTACAGGCATGTGTCACCACGCCCGGCTAATATTGTATTTTTAGTACAGACAGCGTTTCACCATGTTGCCCAGGTTGGTCTCAAACTCCTGACCTGAGGTGATCTGCCTGCTTTGGCCTCCCAAAGTGCTGGAATTACAGGCGTGAGTCACTGCACCCGGCCTTATTTATTTATTTATTTCTGGTAGAGATGGATCTCACTATGTTGCCCAGGCAGGTCTTGAACTCCTGGCCTCAATTCCTCCCACCTCAGCCTCCCAAAATGCTGGGATTACGGGTGTGAGCCACCATGCCCTACTTCAATAAGTTCTTAAAGGGACAATAAATTCCCTACAACTGCCTATTTTGCCAACACCTGCAGAAGCCCTGCAAGTCCTTCTAGCAAGTTTGGGCAGGTTTCCCAACAAGTTTGGGCAGGTTTCCCTGGTCAGCCTCAATATGGTCACAAACCACATTTCCAGGGCTGTAAAAAGAATGGCTCAGGCCGGGCGCGGTGGCTCACGCTTGTAATCCCAGCACTTTGGGAGGCCGAGGCAGGCGGATCACGAGGTCAGGAGATCGAGACCACGGTGAAACCCCGTCTCTACTAAAAATACAAAAAATTAGCCGGGCGTGGTGGCGGGCGCCTGTAGTCCCAGCTACTCGGAGAGGCTGAGGCAGGAGAATGGCGTGAACCCGGGAGGCGGAGCTTGCAGTGAGCCAAGATTGCGCCACTGCACTCCAGCCTGGGCGACAGAGCGAGACTCCGTCTCAAAAAAAAAAAAAAAAGAATGGCTCATGCTTCTAGTGGCCTTCCAGTACTGAAATCCTAGAACACCTCTGCTTATTTTGTTAATCACGATGTCCACTCAGCCCTAGAAAGACTTCGACCGAATGGATGTCAGTTGGCCAAGGGCAAGTACAGCAGGGGCCGGGGCGCTGCAGGATGGAGGTGGTGACCAGAAAGGCTCACCTTGTCAGGGTCCAGGAGGGCATGGCAGATGATGTCCTCGCAGATGTTGGCCGTCGGGGCCAGGCAGTGCAGCCGGTAGAACAATTCTACGCAGGTGACGTGATGCTCCCGGGTCTCTTTGTTCAGCTGATTCCAAAGCACACGAGCCACCCTCTGGGACAAGGAAAAGGCAGGCGGTGGGGGACCATGTCAACACAGGCAACATCCGCTCACATCCTCACTCAGTCAGTCCCAGCCCCGACATACTGGCTCTCACCTATATTTACCATGTGAGAATCCTCTATGCCCAGAGACAGATCACCAACAAATAAATCAAAGCAAGAAACCTACCAAAGGCTGGGAGCGGTGGCTCATGCCTGTAATCCCCGCACTTTGGGAAGTCGAGGTGGGGCAGATCACCTGAGGTCAGGAGCTCAAGACCAGCCTAGTCAACACGGCAAAACCCCAACTCTACTAAAAATACAAAAATTAGCCAGGTGTGGCAGTGGGCACCTGTAATCCCAGCTACTTGGGAGGGTGAGGCAGGAGAATCGCTTGAATCCAGGAGGCGGAGGTTGCAGTGAGCTGAGATCCTGAGATCATGCAACTGCACTCCAGCCTGGGCAACAGAGTGAGACACTGTCTCAAAAAAAAAAAAAAAGAAAGAAAAAAAGAAAAACCCACCAAAGTCATCCGGGCAGCAGGCAATGTTATAGGAGGTCAAACCGGGAGGTTTCTGGCTAAGAACACTGCAGCTCTTGCCTCAACCTCAACATTACTTTCAGAAAGGGAATTAACTGGAAACTGGACCAGAGGGGTTGAAGCATTCTTTCAACAGGCAGCTACCGAGCCTCATTCTATGCAGGCGCTGGGGAATGCACAGATGCGCCCTCTGGGGAGTTCGGTGAATTTACAGTGGTTGTCGAGATCACTCATTCTGGGGTTCAGCTCCATAGCACTTGGTCACCTCTGGGGTTTGCTCAAATTGGTTACCACGCAGCATGGATAAAGAGCCACGCCTGCCAGCTTTAATTCCACTAACTTGACTCTTCCCTTTTCCGTGCACGACGCTGTGGCAGGTGCCTGCCTCACTTTCAAAACAATATTATACCCCCAAATCGCGTCCTCCATCTTCCCAGCCCTGAACTGAGCTCATTAAACATACATGGTCTGCAAAGGGCCACAGCCCCTTGCCAAGTGGCAGGGAGCAGGAGCCAGTGTGCCTGCCCCAACAAGGGTGAGACCCAGAAGCAGGGCTGGTCCCCACTTCCGGGAGGGAAATTTCTAAATTTCTAAAGACATTCGTACACTTCATAGACTATATGAAGTTTATATCTCATAGACTGGAGTATTTTAGGCATAACTTACATCAAATAACTTTTTTGGCCCATTTATTTCTACTCAACAAAACCGTCTTTCTCTGCACAGATCAAGTTAACCACTGACTGGCTCAAACTCTTAACTATTATTTTGTTACTTTTTCTCTAAGGGAAAGTGATTTCCAACAATCACATTACAATTGAATTCTGATATAGAACTTTTTGACTAAGTAGATCCCCCCCCCCCTTCCTTGCTGTCACTATGGCAAATATATATGCAAGAGACTCCCTTCTGGAAGGTTTAAAAAAATTTTTTGCAAGGTTTTTGAGAGTTGATGCCTATCACAAAACCATACCTACTCCCTCATATATATTCTTTTGAGACAGGGTCTCACTATGTGCCCCAGGCTGCAGTGCAGTGGCACGATGTCAACTCACTGCAACCTCTGCCTCCTTGGCTCAAGTGATCCTCCCACCTCAGCCTCCCAAGTAGCTGGGACTACAGGTGTGTGCCAACATGCCAGGTTAATTTTTGTATTTTTTTTTTGTAGACATGGGATTTTGCCATGTTGGCCAGACTGGTCTCGAACTCCTGAGCTCAAGCAAGCAGCCCTCAGTCTCCTAAAGTTCTGGGTGCTGGGATTACAGGCGTGAGCCACCGCGCCGGGCCTTCCTTCACATGTTTAAACCTTACTCTACTCCTCTGTTCTGGGTGTTGTCTTAGTTATCTGAAATCTGCCAACACTACCTGATAAGAAAGGTCACGGCACCCTTGGGCTATCTGACCTTTTCTTGTTTGCACTGTGGGAAGCAGGAACTCTGGTATGTGAGCTGTTCCTCAGGATTAAAAAAAGGCTGACAGATCAGACAACAGCCCTGTCTGGAGTCTGAGAATTGGGGGCACATCCTGGCTATGGGTAAGATTGCTGTGTCTCTAGTTCCAGCATCTGCAACAGGGACAGGCACTAGCTGCCGCTGTCCCCAACTCTCAAGAACTGTATAGTACATAAAAGTATGCTCCAAGGAATAAATCCTGGTACTCTATTGCACAGTAGGGTGACTACTGCTAACAATAATGCATTGTGTATTTCAAATTGCTAGAAGAGAGGGTTCTGAATGTTTTCACAACAAAGAAATGATAAATGCTTAAGGTGATGGGTATGCTAATTACCATGATTTGATCATCAATGTATAAATGTGTCAGAATATCAAATCGTATCCATAAATATATACAATTATTACATGTCAATAAAAAAAGTATGCCCTTGGCCGGGTGCGGTGGCTCACACCTGTAAGGCACTTTGGGAGGCCGAGGCGGGAGGATCACTTGAAGTCAGGAGTTTGAGACCAGCCTGGCCAATATGGTGAAACCCTGTCTCTACTAAAAATACAAAAATTAGCCAGGCGTGAGGGCGTGCATCTGTAGTCCCAGCTACTAGGGAAGCTGAGGCAGGAGAATCGCTTGAATTCAGGAGGCAGAGGGTGCAGTGAGCCAAGATGATGCCACTGCACTCCAGCCTGGGCAACAGAGCAAGACTCTGTCTCAAGAAAAAAAAAAAAAAAGTATGCTCTAGTGCCAGGCAAGTGGTAAGTACTTGAATATATACTACCTGAAAATGAAAGTAAAAATCAAGGCTTCAGTAAGAACTTGGAAAAGCTTCCCTCACTGCCCCAAAATAAAAGGAATGTATTTAATGCTGTCACTTTTATTCTATGAGTATCTTTCCAAAGCTTCATGGTCTCCATTTTTTCTTCTTTTTTCTTCCCTGTGTCTATATATAGTGTAAATATGCCAAATTTTCTGATCTCTGATCTATGTAGGGCCAAGATGACACCTGCTTAATCACTGCTGCTTATAGCAGTTGCAGTCCTGGTTTCAAGTTCTATCTATTCAAGATCTAATGTGACTCAACTCTAGCAGGAAGAAGAAATGTGGTACAAAAGTCAATGAGCAGCTGGGCACAGTGGCTCATGCCTATAATCTCGCCACTTTGGGAGGCTGGGGCGGGCCTCCCAAACTCCTGAGGTCAGGAGTTTGAGACCAGCCTGGCCAATGTGGTGAAACCCCATCTCTACTAAAAATACAAAAATTAGCCAGGTGTGGTGGCAGGTGCCTATAGTCCCAGCTACTCGGGAGGCTGAGGCAGGAGAATTGCTTGAACACGGGAGGCAGAGGTTGCAGTCAGCTGAGATCGCACCACTGCACTCCAGCCTGGGCGACAGAGCGGGACTCTGTCTCAAAAAAAAAAAAAAAGAAAGAAAAAAAAAAGTCAATGAGCAATTAAGTAAAAGCTCCCCCAGGACCTGACACCGTAGATGGTGTCCCACATGGAACCAAAGCTGAGAGGTGTGAGGAGTTCCACAGACGGACCCTCTCCCCAGCAACGCAACCATAACTGGTGAAAATTATTTTAAAACCAACACCAACCAACCATTTAGAGTCTGGAAATTATCCAAAGGACATTCAGGAAATAAACATTTATTCCGGAAAATCTACGACATTTTGGTCAAAGCAGCAAGAGTCATGGCCATCATCTCCTTCCTTCCCCAGCTCAGCTCCATGGAAATGTCACTATCCACTCGGTGCGTGTGGCCAAGAAAAACGGTGCTGTCTTTCCCCAGCTCCCAGTCAAGGGCTTTTGCACCTCCTGGGAGGGGCAGGCCACCAGCACGTCACCTTCCCACCCCTCTGCTGGATGTGGCAGAGGCTAAATCCAGGTGAGTGCAGTGGAGGAGTCATGGGCTCCCTGCCTCCACCCAGACCCCACTCCCAGGCAGGGGTTCCACTCAGTCACGGCAGGCCCAGAATACTGGGGCCCCAGTTGTTCTCACTGTAGCTTTCCTGGAGGGTGAAAGTTACATGCTGGGAGAGGAAGAACAAAGGCTATTGCCTCTGCCCAGTGCCCGACAGAATATCACTCTCAGAGAAGTGGGCCACTGCCCCCATCCCCAGCAATACGGTTCTGAGTTCTGCTTGGGGGGAGAAGGAGGCCCTAAGAAGAGTGTTCCCAGTGGGAAATACCTGATAGAAATCTGTTTTCTCTGCAATGACTTTCAATATCCCGGGAGCAATGGGAGGAACCGTCACCATCTGCAGCTTGCCAAAAAAAGGGTTGTGTCCAGAGCTCTTATAGCGTTTCATCTTGTCTTCAATGACAAGTGCCAGGGACTGGGAATGGTTTATCACTTCCAGCAGAGTGGAAATGGCCACGTCCTGGAGGTAGCAGTCAGTCACACAGCAGCAAATGGTCATGAGGGACTTCAGCCAAGACGGAAAACTGGAATCACCGGCTCCTGAAAGGAAGCCAGCCGGAGAGGCAGAAACAAGCAGAACCACGTGAGAATGGGTCCCCAGTCTGCAGATTCTACAGCACCCTAGATCTGGGAAGTTACCTGAGAAATGCACCTGCACAGCAGTGCGCTAACCTCCTGCTGGTGAGACTTATTTGGAAATAAGGTCTTTACAGAGGTAATCAAATTAAGATGAGGTCGTTAGGGTGGGCCCTAATCCAATATGACTGGTGTCCTTATAAGAGGGACATGTCAAGGGAAGATACGACATACAGAGGACACCCTGCGAAGACAAAGGCAGAGACAGGACTGATGCAGCTGCAAGCTGAGGAGCCCTCCAAGGGTTGCCGGCCAGCACCAGAAGCTGAAGAGGCCAAAAAGTATTTCATCTGGGGTCTCAGAAGAGGAGCATGGCTCGGCTGACACCTTGATCTTGGACTTCTGGCTTCCAGAACTATGAGACAAATTTCTCAGTTTATGGTACTTTGTTAGAGGAGCCCTAGCAAACCAACATATAAATATCGGCCAGGCACGGTGGCTCACGCCTGTAATCCCAGCACTTTGGGAGGCCGAGGCGGGCAGATAATATGAGGCCAGAAGTTTGAGACCAGCCTGGCCAACATGGTGAAACCTCATCTCTACTAAAAATATGAAAATTAGGGAGCCAGGTGCGGTGGTTCACACCTGTAATCCCAACACTTTGGAAGGCCTAGGCAGGTGGATCACGAGGTCAAGAGATCGAGACCATCCAGGCCAACATGGTGAAACCCTGTCTCTACTGAAAATACAAAAATTAGCTGGGCGTGGTAGCATGTGCCTGTAATCCTAGATGCTTCGGAGGCTGAGGTAGGAGAATCACTTGAACCCAGGAGGAGGAGGCTGTAGTGAACCAAGATTGTGCCACTGCACTCCAGCCTGGCGACAGAGCAAGACGCTGTCTCAAAAAAAAAAAAAAAAAATTAGTTGGGCATAGTGGCACGTGCCTGTAGTCCCAGCTACTGGGGAAGCTGAGGCAGGAGAATCACTTGAACCCAGGAGGCGGAGGTTGCAGTGAGCTGAGTTGGTGCCACCATACTCCAGCCTGGGCAACAAAGCCAGACCCTGTCTCAAAAAAAAAAAAAAAAAAACTTTATCAACAGGTATCATGAAATAGTCTGTTTATTATCCCTGAACGCCACTCATGTTCTAGGTCTTCTGATGGGCTGTGCTGGACACCCAAGGCTTAAAAACATAGACCTCACCCTTACCACTTTGCCATGTTGTGAGACACAAGTCAAAAATGTACTAATTACAAATGAGGAAGGGAACAAATGAGGCCAATAGCGCCTTCTTGGCTGACACAATGTGAGCTAGTCTTTAAATACAGGTTGAGAATCTCTAATCTGAAAATCTCAAATCCAAAATCTGAAACCTTATTAGCACTGACATGATGCTCAAAGGAAAT
This sequence comes from Hylobates moloch, assembly GCF_009828535.3. Classification (NCBI taxonomy): domain Eukaryota; kingdom Metazoa; phylum Chordata; class Mammalia; order Primates; family Hylobatidae; genus Hylobates; species Hylobates moloch. The sequence continues at coordinate 9,872,584 of NW_026652289.1, forward strand.
ACTCACTGGAGCATCTTGGATTTTGGATTTCTGGATTAGGAATGCTGAACCAGTAAGTGTAAGGCAAATATTCAAAAAATTTGAAAAAAGTCTGAAATCCAAAATACTTTTGGTCCCTAGCTTTGTGGATAGGGGATATTCCACCCGCATCAATCGCCTCATCGTGTGATTCCCGAAGAGGGACTTCAGCAGGGCTGCCTCTCACCTGGCAGCTGGAAGAGCGTTGCACAGAGCTGCTCGGTCTCTTCCTCGGATAGGTAGACAGGGAAGGTGGCACAGTCCAGCAGCAGGTGGCAGGCGGCGGCAAAGGCCTCCCTGCATTCCTCCCTGGAACCCCCCAGCTCAATGACCACCTGCTCAACATCCCATTCTCCCCCGTTTTTCCTGGCAGGGCTGCTGGGCGAAGATGACGGTGACTCCGAACTTTTCATCTTGAATGGAGACCCTCTTGCCATGAACAAGTCTGAAAGCATTTGCTTGAACTGAGGTACGGTGATGGGCTTGGGCTCCCAAGAGTTCTTCCTGCTGGAATCTCTGGCCGCCAGGCTCTGCGTCCCATCCCTGTCCCTCTTCCCTGCAGGCTCCTCAGACTTGCTTTCTTCTCCTGACGCTGTCAGCTGTACTCCAAAAATGTTCTTGCTGGCAAAGTTGGCGATTAGCTCTTGGATGCAAAGAAACGTCCTCTGCATGCTCCCGCCCTTCTTCCAAATGTCGTCCCTTTCCAGAGAAACTCGAGGAACCCTCAAGTGCTCAGAGAGCTCCGGTGACGAGGCACTGAGCCCGATCCCACTGTCCTCAGACTTCAGAGGGGGAAACAAAGCATCTTCATCACCGGGAATCACTGCCTTTGTTTCCAAAATTATTTTGCTGTTTTCACCTTTTACTGGACTCTGTAAAAAATAAAAAGATGTGAATTGTGCATCTCTTAACACCAAGCTATTCAAGTATCAGTTGAAATCATGAATGTATTTCAATTCTGTTTTTCAAAATAATCACTCTCTAGATTACAGAATCCCTGTGTTAAGTGTATAATGAAATTTAGGAGGCACCCAAAGCAGGGGAAGGAGAGGGGTGGGTGGCAAAGAGGAGGCTGGTGCACCCACATGCTCTCTGGGGAGGCTGACTTTTGGGCCTATTTCTCTTGTGTTTTTGTCTGAATATATAACCCCTTTAGAATTCAAAAAAGTTGTTTAAAAATTGTTTCTGCTGGGTGCAGCGGCTCAAGCCTGTAATCCCAGGACTTAGGGAGGCCAAGGTGGGCGGATCACCAGCCACAATTCTCTGGACAACTGAGCGAGAACTGTTTCTGACAAATTAACAAATATGAATGAGGAAACTGAGCTGAGGGTAAAATAAAGGTATGAAGAAATAAAATAAGGCCAGGTGTGGTGGCTCATGCCTGTAATCCCAGCACTTTGGGAGGCTGAGGTGGGTGGATCACCTGAGGTCAGGAGTTCGAGACCAGCATGGCCAACATGGTGAAACCCCGTCTCTATTAAAAATACAAAAAATTAGCCAGGCCTGGTGGTGGGTGCCTGTAATCTCAGCTACTTGGGAGGCTGAGGCAGGAGAATCGCTTGAACCCATGAGGTGGAGGTTGCAGTGAGCCAAAATCATGCTATTGCACTCCAGTCTGGGTGACAGAGAGAGACTCTGTCTCAAAAAAAAAAAAAAAAAAAAAAAGGTAAAGCAAGTCAGAGAATAGAGTATGTTATGGGTTGAACTGTGTCCCCAAAAATATGTTGATGTCCTAACTCCCAGTACCCGTGAATGTGACCTTAATTTGAAAATAGAGTCTTTGCAGATGATCCAATTAAGATGAGATCATTAGGGTGGGCCCAAATCCAGTAGGACTGGTGTCCTTATAAATAGGGGAGATCTGGACACAGAGACAGACATGCCCACAGGTTGACGGCCAAGTGAACATAAAGGCTGAGACTGGGCTGATGCTTCGACAAGCCGAGGAATGCTGAATATTGCCAGCAAACCACCAGAAGCTTGGGGGAGGCATGAGACAGACTCTTTTTCCCCAGTGCACTCAGGGGGTGCCAACCTTGCTGACACCTTCCTGTCAGGCCCTGGTCTTCAGAACCATGAGAAAACAAATGTCTGTTGTTGAAGCCACCCAGTCTGTGGTACTTTATTATGGCAGCCCCAGTAAACTAATCCAGTACCTCATCTCGCTTATATTCAAAATAACCAAAATCACATGCTACAAACACACACATAAAACAGTCTGCAAGGCTAGTTATAACTAGCCCATTAACTGTAGTTACATAGTTCTTAACTATATCTAACCATTAACTGCAGTTACAGAGCAGGCAAGTAGCATGAGAGTGGGTGAAACAAAGGGTGCTAAAACTTAAAAAATTTTTTTTGTAGAGACAGGGTCTTGCTCTCACTCAGGCTGGAGTGCAGCCGTGCAATCATGGCTCACTGCAGCCTCAACTTCTTGGGCTCAAGTGATCCTCCCACCTCAACCTCCTGAGTAGATGGAACTACAGGTGAACACCACCATGCCTAATTTTAATTTTAATTTAATTTTATTTGTTTTGAAACGGAGTCTCGCTCTGTCGCCCAGACTGAAGTGCAGTAGTGTGATGGCTCACTGCAACCTCCGCCTCCCAGGTTCAAGAGATTCTCCAGCCTCAGCCTCCCAAATAACTGGGACTACAGGCATGCGCCACCATGCCTGGCTAATTTTTGTATTTTTAATACAGATGGGGTTTTGCCATGTTGGTCAGGCTGGTCTTGAATTCCTGTCTTCAGGAGATCCACCCGCCTTGACTTGCCAAAGTGCTGGGATTACAGGTGTGGGCCACTGCACCTGGCCTAATTTTTATTTTATAGAGAGATGAGGTCTTGCTATGTTGCCCAGGCTGGTCTCAAACTCCTGGGCTCAAGCAATCCTCCTGCCCCAGCCTCCGAAAGTGTTGGTATTACAGGTGTGAGCCATTGCACCATGCCAGGTGCTAAAACCTTTTAAAGTGAGGGTTTTACAAGCATATTTGACATATCACCTGGGTATCTTCTCGTCTTTATTCCTATCCTAACCAACCCTAAAGATTTTCTACTCCCAGGAAGGTATAAGCTGCTTTTAGCCCCCAGAACCATTTCTGCCCCTCAGGGTACACACCGAGGTTCCGCTGGTGGACTCCGTGTCGAGGTAGGAAGGCGGCATCTGGACTTTGCTGAGCACCTTGAAACACGTCTTCAAGGCATGCGTGAGTTCAGGTAAACTTAAGGCCTCCATGTCCTCAGCAAGAGGCTGCACCAGGCAGCCAAGCACCTGAGGGAGATACTGGGTTTGCACCTCAGAGTAAAGTTCCTGTGAAATAAACGCATAGGTTAACCCCACATTGTTGGTTCACAATCAGAAAAACAATGCATCTCAAAATGGCATGTAATTCAATTTTTTAGGGCATAAATTTCACACTAATTTTCTTTCTTTTTTTTTTTTTGAGACAGTCTTGCTCTCTAGCCCAGGCTGGAGTGCAGTGGCACGATCTCGGCTCACTGCAAGCTCCGCCTCCCGGGTTCATGCCATTCTCCTGCCTCAGCCTCCCAAGTAGCTTGGACTACAGGCGCCCGTCACCACGCCCGGCTAAATTTTTTGTATGTTTAGTAGAGATGGGGTTTCACCACGTTAGCCAAGATGGTCTCGATCTCCTGATCTTGTGATCCACCCACCTCGGACTCCCAAAGTGCTGGGATTACAGGCGTGAGCCACCGTGCCTGGCCCACATTAATTTTCTTTTTTATTTTATTTATTTATTTATTTATTTGAGATGGAGTCTCGCTCTGTCGCCCAGGCTGGAGTGCAATGGCGTGATCTCGGCTCACTGCAAAGTCTGCCTTCCGGGTTCACACCATTCGCCTGCCTCAGCCTCCTGAGTAGCTGGGACTACAGGCGCCCGCCACCATGCCTGGCTAACTTTTTGTATTTTTTTTTTAGTAGAGACGGGGTTTCACCGTGTTAGCCAGGGTGGTCTCGATCTCCTGACCTCGTGATCTGCCTGCCTCGGCCTCCCAAAGTGCTGGGATTACAGGTATGAGCCACGGTACCACATTAATTTTCAAATCAGAAAACAAAAGAAGACTAGGCGCAGTGGCTCATGCCCGTAATCCCAGCCAGCACCTTGGGAGGCTGACGCGGGGAGATTGCTTGAGCTCAAGGAGTTCGAGACCAGCCTGGGCAACACAGTAAGACCCCATCTCTACAAAAAATACTAAAATTATCCAGATGTGGTGGCACATGCCTGTGGTCTCAGACACTTGGGAGGCTGAGGTGGAGGACTGCTTGAGCCTGGGAGGATGAGGCTACAGTGAGCTGAGATCATGCCACTGCACTCCAGCCTGGGTGACAGTGAGGCTCTATCTCAAAAAAGAGAAAAGAGGATGGGCATGGTGGCTCACATCTGTAATCCCGGCACTTTGGGAGGCTGAGGCTGGTGGATCATCTGAGGTCAAGAGTTCGAGACCAGCTTGGCCAATATGGTGAAACCCTGTCTCTACTAAAAATACAAAAAATTAGCTGGGTGCAGTGGCGGGTGCCTATAATCCCAGCTACCTGGGAGGCCGAGGCAGGAGAATCACTTGAACCCCAGAGGCGGAAGCTGCAGTGAGCCGAGATCACACCATTGTACTCCAGCCTGGACAATAAGAGCAAAACTCTGTCACAGAAAAAAAAAAAAAAAAAAAAAAAGAGAGAGAGAGAGAAAAGAAAAGAACATTTCTATTGTTTTTGTTTGAGACTGGATCATGCTATGCTGTCCAGGCTGGTCTCAAGTTCCTGGGCTCAAGCAATCCTCCAATCTCAGCCTCCTGAGTAGCAGGGAATTACGAGTGCATACCACAGAGCTAGGCTACTATTTCAATCTGATCTAGACAAATCAAGGATGTTATTCCTCTCCTCACAAGTGGCTTTACACTTATCTAATAGAAAATAAAATTGGCACATGTTTCTATATTAAGGAAATTAGTTTCCTTTGAGAAAATTAGCCAACGCACAATTTTAACTAGGAAATGTATTGACTCTTTCCCTAAAGTAACTGTAGTACGGGAATGATACCCAGTTCATCAGCTGGTTGACCTAACTTCAGCTTTGCCCACTTACAACTGACCCAAAAGTTATAGCCCCTTTTAAATAAGACATTAAAAATACAAGAGATTACATCCAGCTATATCTGTTATGCCAAAACAAACATCAAAACAGTGTTGCATATTTATGTAAAACATTTTCAGTAATGTGAGGTTGATAAAGCAGGCCATCACCACCAGTAAGAATGTAAATAATAGCAGGCATTGAGCTGTCTCTTCCCCAGCACTCACCAAGGGAATGACATCCAGCAGGAAGACCAGGAGGGTGCAGAGCTCCGAGACCGTGGGGGGAGGGCTGACACTGTTCCTCACGCTGTAACGCTGCTTCACTGGTCTATAAATCACAGCAAAGAAAAATCCATTCTTCGGCTAGGCATGGAGGCTTACGCCTGTAATCTTAGCACTTTGGGAGGCCGAGATGGGTGGATTGTCTGAGCTCAGGAGTCTGAGACCAGCCTGGGCAACATGGTGAAACCCCATCTCTACTAAAGTACAAAAAAATTAGCCAGGTGTGGTGGCCCACGCCTGTAGTCCTAGCTACTTGGGAGGCTGAGGCACGAGAATTGCTTGAACCCGGGAGGCAGAGGTTGCAGTGAGCCAAGATCGCACCACTGCACTCCAGCCTGGGTGACAGAGCAAGACTCAGTCTCAAAAACAAACAAACAAACAAAAAAAACAATTCTTCTTCCTGCAGTAAGTCCAAGCATTTCTTACAATTTCCAGTAATGTTATTCTACTTCAAACATAATGGAAGACAGCTTTTGTAGTTCTCATAACTAAATTTTGGTGACTAAAAGCATCTAACATGTACAAGTGTCAATAAGCGTCTTGAATCTGTTGGTGTCCAAACAGGTTCCCTCTGACTTGAACTCTACCAATTCAGGTGTCTCCCAGGAGACCTGGAGTACCATTGACAGATGTAATCCCAGGTCCCCAGTCCAAGCCCAAAGGCACGATCCAAAGGAACGAGGCTGGGCTGGAGAACATCAGTCTACACGGCTGTTCACCCTGCTGTAGGAGTGGCCTGGGACTACTCCTCTCCAAGTAATACCAGGAGTTTATCAGCACCTGAGTTGCTTAGAACGTTTCAGCTTCTGTAGAGAAGTGTAACCCCACCAATCAACTATTGTTAGTTGCTTATCTTATACTGAAATTCAAGACTTCTTTTAAAATAAACAGGCTACTAGATAAATGGGTAAGTTAAAAAGTATCTATCGCTTTTCATCTCATAACCCTGGGATGAATAAATTAACTGTAATAGGATCCACAGGCAACAGCAAAGCCACGTTCTACTGAAGACAGACATTAATCTCCAGACAGTGATTAACTCTGGGACGAAAAGAGGACAAAATGTTGCGAAGGTGGAGAGTCAGCTCTTTCTGGGTAGAAACATTTTATTTTATTTTTTTAAATAACCAGGATGGCCGGATGTGGTGGCTCATGCCTGTAATCCCAGCACTTTGGGAGGCCAAGGCGGGTGGATCACTTGGGGTCAGGAGTTTGGGACCAGCCTGGCCAACATGGTGAAACCCTGTCTCTACTAAAAATACAAAAATTAGCTGGGTGTGGTGGCGTGCACCTGTAGTTGCAGCTACTTGGGAGGCTGAGCCTATAGTCCCAGCTATTTGGGAGGCTGGGATGGGAGGATCGCTTGAACCTGGGAGGCAGAGGTTGCAGTGAGCTGGGATCGTGCCAGTGAACTCCAGTCTGGGTGATAGAGAGAGACTCCGTCATAAAATAAAAAATAACATAACAACCAGGCCTTGCTGGTTATAATATGGCCTTGCTGTTGCCTGTGGATCCAGTTGCAATTAACTTATTTTTCCCAGGGTTGTGAGCTTATTTGGGCAGAAAAGTGTAGTGGTAGCAGCTGAGAAGTAAGACTGAGACAGTCAAGAGCATTACAGTGGAGATGAACAAGAAATAAGTTTTACAGCATGCCTCATAGGACAAAACAGGGTTTGAGACATGACCTTAGTCCTGCCGTAAAGAAAATGGCATGGGAAAGGGCTCTCCAGGAAAGCTCGGTATTCCTGGGGTATGCCACTGCAAACAATTTAGAGATGGTGCAATTCACCCGGTTAAAAGAGATGGTAAAGCTGATTATAGTAGCTTAAAACATTAATGCTTTTATCTGACCAGTTATACATTAATTTCAGTAAGAATTTCAAAAACACTCTACCCAGTCACAAAGCCACAAAACTAAGCTGCTTTCAATAGATCAGGCAGCCAGGAGAGGAAAGCTGATTTGATGAATGTAACCAGAAAATGCACTGAGGATTTTCTAAAGTTAGACTTTTAAAGCAGCTTCAGAATTACATGGCAAAGATTATGTGAACCTTCTTATTGGAGATGTTTTTATTCTGCTAGAATCTTAAGTGAATTCTTTCCAATCTTGTTTTAGTTGAATTTTAAAACTCAGAAAAGACTACTCAGCTTCAGCTACTTATATATAATCTGATATTCTAAGCAGCTACAAAATCATTAAACCCTCTCATGCTTCCTAAATATTCTGCATTCTTGAACTGCATACTTACCTAAAGCATTCCTCAAAACACCTCGTCATATAATCCCAGAGAAAGTCTGTGCTTAGAGAAGTGATCAGCAAATTTACTGTTTTGACAATCTCAGAGGCATTTCTGTTTTCTTTGATTGCACTGTAAAAGGGGAGGACATGAATAAATATGTCTATAAAAAAATCCCGAATTACAAAAAGCGTCCAAAAAACTGTAATTTCACCATCTGCAACTTATTTCTAGAGAAGCTGACACACCCTGATAAAAATGAAAATATTACTGTTCTTATGTGTTTGCATAATGCCATTGTAAACAATATTTATATTGATACAGTCTCTTAAAAATAAATTTCAGAGCTGGGTGCGGTGGCTCATGCCTGTAATCACAGCACTTTGGGAGGCTAAGGTGGGTGGACCAGCTTGGCCAACATGGTGAAACCCTGTCTCTACAAAAATACAAAAATTAGCAGGGCATGATGGTGGATACCTGCAATCTCAGGTACTCAGGAGGCTGAGGTGGGAGAATCGCTTGAACCTGGGAGGCGGAGGTTGCAGTGAGCTGAGATTGCGCCACTGCACTCCAGCCTGGGTGATAGAGTGAGACTCTGTCTCAAAAAAAAATAAAAAATAAAAAAATAATAATTTCAGAGCTACTGTAAAAAGAATTTATACAGAAAATCAGTTTTAGTCCAAACTCTATTGGTGGAATAACATGGTACATGGATATTCAGCACGGAAATTTAGTCAAGATTTTAAATGTTTATCTTTCTTTCTTTTTTTTTTTTTTTGAGACAGAGTCTCACTGTTTCCTAGGCTGGAGTGCAGTGGCACGATCTCGGCTCACTGCAATCTCTGCCTCCCAGGTTCAAGCGATTCTCCTGCCTCAGCCTCCCGAGTAGCTGGGATGGATTAGAGACGTGCACCACCACGTCCAGCTAAGTTTTGTATTTTTAGTAGAGACGGGGTTTCACCATGTTGGGCAGGCTGGTCTCGAACTCCTGACCTCAAGTGATCTACCTGCCTCAGCCTTCCAAAGTGCTGGAATTACAGGCATGAGCCACAGTGCCCAGCCTTAAATGTTTATCTTCTATGGCTCAGGAAATTTATTCAAGAAATTTATCCTACTGAAATCCTTGCACAGGTACATAGATGTGTGCAGAAGCATACCACTAAAAGGCCATTAACAAACACTGAAAAAGGCCAGGTGCGGTAGTTCACACCTGTAACCCCAGCACTTTGGGAGGCCAAGGCAGGTGGATCACTTGAGGTCAGGAGTTTGAGACCAGCCTGGCAAACATGGCAAAACTCTGTCTCTACTAAAAACATAAAAATTAGCCAGATATAGTAGTGGGCATCTGTAATCCCAGCTACTCGGGAGGCTGAGGCAGGAGAATTGCTTGACCCCAGGAGGTGGTGGTTGCAGTGAGCCAAGATGGCGCCAGTGCACTCCAGCCTGGGTGATAGAGCGAGACTCTGTCTCAAAAACAAACAGGCCATGAATGGTGGCTGACGCCTGTAATCCCAGTGCTTTGGGAGGCTGAGGCAGGCGGATCACGAGGTCAGGAGTTCGCGACCAGCTTGGCCAACATGGTGAAACCCCATCTCTACTAAAAATACAAAAAATTAGCCGGGCGTGGTGGCAGGTGCCTGTAATCCCAGCTACTCAGGAGGCTGAGGCAGGAGAATCACTTGAACCTGGGAGGTGGAGGTTGCAGTGAGCCGAGACTGCATCACTGCACTCCAGTCTGGGCAACAGAGCAAGACTCCGTCTCAAAAGCAAACAAACAAACAAACAAAACTGAAAAAGCAGAAACTGTCTAAAAGTCAATCAATAAGAAACTGGTCAATCAGTCAGGATTTATTATTTTATTTTTTGAGATGAAGTGTTGCTCTGTTGCCTAGGCTGGAGTGCAGTGGTGTGATCTCGGCTCACTGCAGCCTCCACCTCCTGGGTTCAAGCGATTCTCATGCCTCAGCCTCCCAAGTAGCTGGGACTACAGGCATGGGCCACCATGCCCAGCTAATCTTTGTATTTTTTTGTAGAGACCAGGTTTTGTCATGTTGCCCAGACTGGTCTTGAACTCCTGACCTCAAGAGATCTGCCTGCCTCGGCCTCCCTTGGCCTCCCCAAGTGCTGAAATTACAGGCGTGAGCCACTGCACTTGGCCTTAAATAAATGATAAATCCTTAACAAAAAATCTAAGGCAATTAATCCCATAGGAGAACAGTGTAGAGCTACTCACAACTTGCATTTAAAAAAAAAGCAGTGGCTGGGCACAGTGGCTCACACCTGTAATCCCAGCAGTTTGGGAGGCTGAGGCAGGAGGACTGCTTGAGGCCAGGAATTCAAGACCAGCCTGTGCAACATAGCAAGACCTTGTCTCTACAGAAAAACTAAAAATTAGGTGTGGTTGTGTGTGCCTATAGTCTTAGCTACTTGGGAAGCTGAGGTGTGAGGATCACTTGATCCCAGGAGTTCAAGGCTGCGGTGACCTTTGATAGTGCCACTGTGCTCTAGCCTTGTCATGCTAGAGAGTGACACTCCAGAGAGTGCCAGGCATGGCGGCTCACACCTATAATCCTAGCACTTTGAAAAGCTGAGGTGAGTGGATTGCTTGGGCTCAGGAGTTTGAGACCAGCCTGGGCAACATGGTGAAACTCCATCTCTACAAAAAAACAAAAAACAAAAAAACAAAAATTAGCTGGGCATGGTGGTGCATGTCTGTAGTCCCAGCTACTTAAGGGGCTGAGGCATGAGGATCACTTGAGCCCAGGAGACTGAGGCTGCAGTGAGCCACTGCACTCCAGCCTGGGCAACCCTGTATCAAAACCAAACAAACAAACCAACAACAAGAAAACAAAAAGAAAACCCCAAGCAACTATATAACTGGTGTAATTCTACCTTTAAAATAAAAGACAGGCATCTATGTACTTATGTACGTAGTAGAAATCTAGAAAGAAGTAAAAATGTTTTATGGTTTTCTCTGAAGAGTGCTAGGATTACGGGTGACACCTTTTTTCTTGATCTTTCAAATATCAGTAAATTCGACAATGAGCATGTATTACTTCCATACGCAGAAAAACAATAAACCGCTTTCATTCTGGGAGAAAAAAGCAAACGCTAAGAAATCTTGGTACGCTTACAACTAACAAACCAGAAAAATATTAAAATTGATTTAAATTTTCAATGTACCCAATGCTAGTTCAGGCAGAAGGAAATTACATTAAGAGTAAAGCAAAAAGGAAAAGGTTGTATCCCCTTACAAGGAAAAAACTAAACAAACAAAACAGGGTTTGTGTGTAACTGAGCACGTGCGGCCGATGTGCCTGCTGTCTTCCAAACACCACTCACTCTGCCTCTGGGGCAATGGAGCCTGTGCTCTCCAGTGCCCTGCCTGGGTCTCCCCCAGTCTCCCCCAACACCCCCTGGACTCCTGTCCTGAAGACTCACATCCCCTTTCCACTTGCCAGGTGCCCTCCCCTCCATTTTCCCTGTTCTCTCCGCCCTGTAACTCACCACTTGGGTATACTAGATCAAGCTGCCTTTGTTAAACAAGTTTCATACTTGATCAATACATACATTTCATTGTTTCATACTCGATCAAAAATACACTTTATACTTGATCAAAAAATCAATAAATACCTGTCCATCCCAGGCTGGGGAAACTACATCAAACTCCCTTTAAACTCTTCACAGTACTCATTAGGGAACAGTCAAGTCCCATGGACTGACTTCAACGCATGGATTATTTTAACCAGTGGTCTCACCTGCTGCATCTCCACTTTCTCTACCACTTCACAATTTATAGTAAGCAAGAGAGGAAAAAAAAAAAAGAATCATAGTACCGGGGAGGGAGAGAGATGCGTGACGTTCAAGGCCAAACCCATACCTTATCAGCGAATTTCCACTCTGGGTGTAGCTAAGTTTAAGATCAGAGCCAAGGGCATCTCTGCAGTAAGAATAAAAGGCCCTGATGACTTCGAGAAACAAATTCCCAACCACTTGAGGCCCTGCAATTAGAAGGAAGATGGTCAGAGACAGATTAACAATCCCCCTTAAATCAGTAAGTGACATATATATATATATACACACACATAAGACATATATACAGTAAACCTGTGCATACAGACATTTTATATAGTCTAAAATATATAGAAACTTAACTTTAGTGGTGACAACTTTAGATGGGGAAACAACATTCATGAATATAGCCAGCATTTTTGTAGAACTTCCTGTGTGCCAGACACCCTTCTAAGCATTTTACATCTATTAACGTATTAAACCCTCGTAACAGCCATGCGGACAGATCCCGTACTGCTGATTACACATAAGGAGACGGAAGCACAGAGAGCTTAAGTAACTTGCCCAAGGCAGATTCTGCTACATGGAGGCAGAGCGCAGACTACGTGTGTTAAGTGTGCATAAACTGCTGGCCAGGGACATTACTCAACAGAAATATCCAGAGAGCAGGGCAACTTCTTCAATTCCTTTAGTCATGAGCTGGAGCAACACAAAAGAAATGATGGCCATCCTGAAATGCTGAGAAAGATGGCACAAAAGAACTGGACCAGCTGCACGTTAGAGAAGCTTCACTGCAACCAGGCAGGGGATGGGCAGGGCATTTCTGCTCTGCAAAACGCAACCCTCAGGCAGCTGAGGGCCTGACTTCTTACCCATGTATACAGAGGGAGAAACACACAATCAATTCAGAGAAAATGAAAGCTCTGTCAACACTGGCAAAAAAAAGCAGATTAGGCCGGGCACGGTGGCTCACGCTTGTAATCCCAGCACTTTGGGAGGCCGAGGCAGGTGGATCACGAGGTCAGGAGATCGAGACCACGGTGAAACCCAGTCTCTACTAAAAATACAAAAAAAATTAGCCAGGTGTGGTGGTGGGTGCCTGTCGTCCCAGCTACTCGGAGAGGCTGAGGCAGGAGAATGGCGTGAACCCAGGAGGCGGAGCTTGCAGTGAGCCGAGATTGCGCCACTGCACTCCAGCCTGGGC